>NW_024498841.1:0-2416 GCF_017590055.1 Onychostruthus taczanowskii
TATTGGGGATTGATCGGTGGGGATTGATTGGTGGGATCGATCGGGGATTGATCAGGGATTATGGGGGGAATGAGGGGGGATCAATAGGGGGCCAATCAGGGACCTATCGGGGATTGCTCGGTGGGGATTGATCAGGGATTGAGGGGGGATTGATCGGGGATTGAGGGGGAATCGATGGCGGATCAATAGGAGACCTATCGGAGATTGCTCGGGGATTGATCAATGGGGATCGAGGGGAGATCGAGGGGGGATTGATACCGGATCAATAGGACCTATAGGGGATTGATCAGGCATTGATCAGGGATTGAGGGGGGATTGATCAGGCATTGATCAGAGATCAAAGGGGGATTGATACCAGATCAATAGGGGACCTATAGGGGATTGATCAAGGATTGATCAATGGGGGATTGATTGGATATTGAGAGGGGATTGATCAGGGATTGATCAATGGGGGATTGATTGGATATTGAGAGGGAATTGATTAGGGATTTATCAATGGGGGATTGATTGGGGATTGATGGGGGATCGAGAGGGGATTGATCAGGGATTGATCAATGGGGGATTGATTTGGATGGAGAGGGGATTGATCAGGCATTGATCAATGGGGGATTGATTGGATATTGAGAGGGAATTGATCAGGGATTGATCAAAGGGGGATTGATTGGATATCGAGAGGGGATTGGTCAATGGGGGATTTATTGGGGATTGATGGGGGATTGAGAGGGGATTGATCAGGGATTGATCAATGGGGGATTGATTGGATATTGAGAGGGAATTGATCAGGGATTGATCAATGGGGGATTGATTGGGGATTGATGGGGGATCGAGAGGGGATTGATCAGGGATTGATCAAGGATTGATCGGGGATCAATAGGTGATCTATAGGGGATTGAGGGGGTTCCATAGAGTGGCTATAGGGTTCTAGAAGGTCCCACAGGGTTCCAGAAGGTTCTAGAAGGTACCTATAGGGTTCCAGAAGGTTCTAGAAGGCGCCTATAGGGTTCCATAGGGTTCCAGAAGGTTCTAGAATGCGCCCATATGGTTCCATAGGGTTCCACGGGATCTCCAGAAGGTTCCGTGGGGTTTTGGGGTTCTATAGGGTCTCTCTTGGGTTCCATAGGGTGTCTCCAGGGTTCTAGAAGGTTCTAGAGAGCCTCTACAGGGCTTCCATGGGGTTCTGTATGGTTCTAGAGGGTTCCATAAGGTCTCTATAGGGTTCCATGGGGTTCTCTAAGGTTCTAGAAGATTCTATCGGGTTCCACAGGGTCTCCATAGGGTTCTACAGGGTTCCATGGGGTTCTAGAAGATTCTATCAGGTTCCACGGGGTCTCTATAGGGTCTCTGTAGGGTTCTCTAGGGTCTAGAAGATTCTATCGGGTTCCACAGGGTCTCCATAGGGTTCTAGAAGATTCTATAGTGTTCCACACGGTCTCTACAGGGTTCCATAGGGTTCTGTGGGGTTCCAGAAGATTCTCTCGGGTTCCACAAGATTCTATCAGGTTCCACAGGGTTCCATAGGGTTCTAGAAGATTCTCTCGGGTTCCATCAGGGTCTCCATGGGGTCCCATAGGGTTCTAGAAGATTCTGTCGGGTTCCACAGGGTTCCATAGGGTTCTAGAAGATTCTATCGGGTCCCACAGGGTCTCCATGGGGTCCCGTAGGGTTCTAGAAGATGCTGTTGGGTCCCACAGGGTTCCATAGGGTCCCACAGGGTCTCCATAGGGTTCTCTAGGATTCTAGAAGATTCTATCGGGTTCCATAGGGTTTTACAGGGTCCCACAGGGTCTCCATAGGGTCCCATAGGGTTCTAGAACATTCTATCGGGTCCCATAGGGTCTCTATAGGGTCACTACAGCTGCCCATAGGAGCCCCCAGGGTGCCTATAGCCTATCAATGGGTATCAATAGAGTATCAATAGGGTAGTACCAACCCATGGGTGTCTATAGGATACCAATACCGATCAATAGCAGATCAATAATGGCTCTAGAGGGTCTATAGGGTCCAGCAATGGCGCACGGGGGGCTGCAGGCGCTGGGGCTGGGGCTGGCTGGGATCCATAGGGTATCAATAGGATATTAACAGGGTATCAATAGGGTACCAATAGGGTACCAATATCAATCAATACCGATCAATAACTGATCGATAATGATCAATAATGCCCCCGCAGGTCTGGTGATGGCGCACGGGGGGCTGCAGGCGCTGGGGCTGGCGCTGGCCAGCGCCGGCTGGGATCCATAGGGTACCAATAGGGTACCAATAGGGTACCAATACCAATCAATACCGATCTATAACTGATCAATACTGATCAATAACTCCCCCAGGTCCGGCGATGGCGCACGGGGGGCTGCAGGCGCTGGGGCTGGCGCCGGCTAGGATCCATAGGGTATCAATAGGGTACCAATAGGATACCAATAGG
>NW_024498842.1:0-2414 GCF_017590055.1 Onychostruthus taczanowskii
CCCTCACCCACCCCCGGCCCCTCCCCCTCCCCGGGCGGCTCCGGGGGGCTCAGCTGCTGGGGGGGAGAGGGGGTTTGGGGCAAAAGCCACAGTTTGGGGAAAATCCACATTTTGGGGGAATTTTGGGGGAAAAACCCAAATTTTGGAGAATTCTGGGGCAAGAAAATCAAAAATCTGGGGAATTTTGGAGGAAAAAAAATCCAAATTTTAGGGGAATTTTGGGATACAAACCCAAATTTTCAGGGGCAAAAATCCAAATTTTTGGGGAATTTTGGGGGAAAAACCCAAATTTTTTGGGAATTTTGGGGCAAGAAAATCCCAAATTTTTGGGGAATTCTGGGGCAAGAAAATCCAAATTTTTGGGGAATTTTGGGGGAAAAATCCAAAATTTTGGGGAATTTGGAGGGAAAAAATCCCAATTTTGGGGGAATTGGGGGGAGAAATCCAAAATTTTGGGGGACTTTGGGAGAAAAATCCAAATTTATGGGGGAAAATCCAAATTTTGGAGAATTCTGGGGCAAGGAAATCCAAAATTCGGGGAATTTTGGGGGAAAAAAAATCCAAATTTTGGGGGAATCTGGGGGAGAAATCCAAATTTTCGAGGGATTTCGGGAGGAAAATCCAAACTGTGGGGGGGAAAAATCCAAAATTTAGAGGAATTTGGGGGAGAAATCCAAAATTTTGGGGGACTTTGGGAGAAAAATCCAAATTTATGGGGGAAAATCCAAATTTTGGAGAATTTTGGGGAGAGGAAATTCAAAACTTGGGGAATTTTGGGAGAAAAAAACCAAATTTTTGAGGGATTTTGGGAGCAAAATCCAAATTGTGGTGGAAAAAAATCCAAAATTTTGGGGAATTTGGGGGGAAAATCCAAATTTTGGAGGGCAAATCCAGAGTTTTTGGGGAATTTGGGGGAAAAATCTGAAATTTTTGGGGAATTTTAGGGGGCAAAATCCATATTTTTGGGGAATTTTGGGGGAAATCCAAATTTTTGGGACACTTGGGGAATTTTGGGAGGGAAAAATCTGAAGTTTTGGGTTTGGGATTTTTTTTTGGGGAGGAAAAACCAAATTTTGGGAGCTTTGGGATTTTTTGGGGAGGGAAATCCAAACTTTTGGGGAATTTTGGAACTTTTTAGGGAGAGAAAATCCCAAATTTTTGGGGATTTTTTAGGGGGAAAAAATCCAAATTTTGGGCACTTTGGGTTTTTTTACAGCAGAGGAAATGCAAATTTTTGGGGTTTGGGATTTTTTTGGGGAGGAAATCCAAATTTTGGGCACTTTGGGTTTTTTTACAGCAGAGGAAATGCAAATTTTTGGGGTTTGGGATTTTTTTGGGGAGGAAATCCAAATTTTGGGGGATTTTGGGACCATTCTGTGGGGGTTTGGGGGATCTGTGTCCCTTTTTTGGGGGGGATCATTCATTTTTGGAGAGTTTTGGGATCATTTTGGGGGAATTTGGGGTCGTTTTTTGGGGAAAAAAAACAATTTTGGAGATTTTGGACACCTGGGGTCATTTTAAGGGAAAAAAATCCCATTTTTGGCAAAAAGATCCCATTTTGGGGCAAAAAAATCCCACTTTTGGGGCAAAAAAATCCCACTTTTGGGGCAGAAAATCTCATTTTAGGGAAAAAAAATCCCCTTTTAGAGCAAAAGAAATCCCACTTTTGGGCAAAAAATCCAATTTTAGACCAAAAAAAATCCCATTTTTGGTAAAAAAATCCCATTTTTGGGCAAAAAAAATCCCCTTTTAGACCAAAAAAAATCCCATTTTTGGTAAAAAAATCCCATTTTTGGGCAAAAAAAATCCCCTTTTAGACCAAAAAAAATCCCATTTTAGGGCAAAAAAAATCCAATTTTAGACCAAAAAAAATCCCATTTTAGTGCAAAACACCCCAATTTTGGGGCAGAAAATCTCATTTCAGGGAAAAAAAATCCCCTTTTAGAGCAAAAAAAATCCTATTTTTGGGCAAAAAAATCCCATTTTAGGGCAAAAAAAATCCCATTTTTGGCAAAAAAATCCAATTTTAGGGCAAAAAATCCCATTTTTGGGAGGAATTTTGAACCCCCCCGGTCCCTTTTGGGGTTCCCCACCCCCTTGGGGGATTTTTTGGGAGTTTTTCCCAATTTTTGGAGGTTTTGCCCCAATTTTTGGTGCTCACCCATTCCAGCAGATCCTCGGGCATGGCATTGATGTTATTGGGGAGCCTGGGGGGGTCAAAGGTCACCCAAAAAATTAAAAAATTAAAAAACAAAAATATTCCAACCCCCCCAAAACCCCAAAAATTAAAAAAAACCCAAAAAAATCCCAAATAAATCCCAAAATCACCCCAAAACTCCCAAATAAACCCAAAAATCACCCCAAAAATCCCAAATAAACCCCCAAAACCCTCCCAAAAATCCCAAATAAACCCC
>NW_024498843.1:0-2406 GCF_017590055.1 Onychostruthus taczanowskii
CTGTGTCAAACCCCAAATCCTTTAGAATATGCCCTTTCCCTCTCCCCCTGTTAATCAGCTGCACATTCCCTTTGAAACTGTCAGGGATTTCCTAAAGACACAAAGTCCCACTTACAGCGTTTTGCTCTGGTTTGGAAGTGCAGAAGGGCAATTCTCCATCCAGCAGCTCCAGACTGCACTGCCTCAGGAACACGGCCCACCCTGTCGAGATCCAGGCGTTCAGCTGGGACTGTGGAGAGTTTGGGTCCTTGCCAATTGGATGTGTGTCCCCAGCTGCAATCTCTGGGCCTGCAGGAGAGTCTCACTCACCTGCCAAAGCAGAAAGCTCAGGCGCTGTGCTTGGAAGGGGCTTGTCTGGTACAAAGCTGTCAGAGCAATGTGAGGGCAGAGCCAGCCCAGCTGTGCCCAGGGCTGAGCCCAGCAGAGCCCTGGCAGAGCCCAGAGCAGCCTGAGCACCTGCAGAGCCTGTCTGCAAGGAGAGAAACCAGAAGCTGCCCATCAGCTGAGGGCTCCTGTCCCCTTGTCCCAACGCCCGCGGTGCCCAGGCCATGCTGGCTGTGCCCAGAGCTGTGCCCAAACCTGCCCATCACTGCCACCCTTGGGAGCAGAGCAGGAGGGCAAGACATGTGCCCAGCCTGCAGCCAGCCACAGCACATCCAGCCCTCAGCAGCTGCCCAGAGACAAAAAGCAGCTGGGCAGCCGACTGAAGAATTTGTTGCATCCCCCCCAGCAAAAGGGGGAACCTTTGGTGCCCGGCCAGGCCATGCTGTCGGGGAGCTCAAGCCAATCCAGGAGCTGAATGACAGCAGCACAGCCACAGGACACCTTAGCCAGCAGCACGATCTCCAGGGGCGCGCTGGTGCCATCAGGCTGCGGGAGGAGCGCGATGCCATCAGTGGGGCCGAGGCCGTACCAGGGCTCTGGGACCCCTCAGCCAGGCCGGGATGCTCTGCATGCCCTGCTCAGTCCATGCCCGCTCTCCACAAAGGGCTCCTGGTGGCTCCCACCCTGCCGGGGCCCAGCTCCTCGCCCCCTCGGCACGGCCCGGCTTCTGCCGCTGGCCCCGCTCACTCACCAGCTCGCCCCAGTGCCGGATACGATCCCATGGCACGCGTTTGATGGCCACCTGCGAGCAAGGGAGAGCAGCGGGCTGAGCTCAATGCCCGTCCCACCATCCCACCACGCTCTGACCTTCTCCTCCTTGTCCTCCCCCTCCTCCTCCTCCTCCCCCTTCTCCCCCTCCGCCCGCCGCCCGCCCCGCCGCTCACCGGGGCGCCGTCCAAGAGCCGCGTCCCTGAGCAGACGCTGCCGAATCCGCCGCGCCCCAGCAGGGAACCCACTCGGTACCGCTCCTGCAGGGCCTCTTGCGCCTTCCCTGCAGTCGGGACACAGCTGTCAGCGCTCGGCCCGGGGCCAGCAACGGCCCCCGAGCACCCCCCGAGCGCCCCGGGCCGGCCATCCCCACCCACCCCGGACCCCGGCGGCTCGGGGCCGGAGGCCGCGCTGCCGAGCGGCGGAACTCGGGCTGGGGAAGCCGCAGCGGAGGCGGCGGGAGCGGCCGCACCGCCTGTGTCCTCTGCGGCCCCCGGGAGGAGCCGGGGCCGGGGCCAGCGTTGGGACTGGAGCCCGCATCGGGGTGGGGGTTGGGGCCGTGGCCAGGGCCGGGCTCGGGCCAGGCGGAGCCAAAGAGAGACGATGCTGCCCCAGCCCCAGGCACTGATGCCCGCCCAGCAGCGCCACCGCCAGCACGGCCAGAGCCGGGCGGGGGCGAGACCGCGGCAGGACGGCCGGGGGCGGGCCGGGGGCATGGCCCTGCCCAGCACGGGGAGAGGGACGCCGGGAAAAGGGGGGATAGGACGGGTAGAGCGCGAAAGGGAGACCGAGAGAGGGTGCGGGACACCGGGAGAGGGAGAGGAGAACAAGAGAAGGGGCGCAGAGGGGTTGTGAAATCGGTGCTTTTCTCCTGCTCTTCTGCTGCTGCCGCCGCTGCTGCCGCTGCCTCTGCTGCTGCCAAAGCGCCGGGAGCATTTGTCCGCGTGTCCGTTCCCCGCGTGTCCGTTCCCCTGTGTCCGTTCCCCCGTGTGCGTTCTCCCGTGTCCGTTCCCCTGTGTCCGTTCCCCGTTCTGCCCCGCGCGCCCCACGGCCCCGGGGCAGCACGGGCCGCTCCGCTCCGGGGCCCAACTAGAGTCGTGGAGCATCTCTTCCTCTCGCCCCCGCTCCAAAACCACCGGCTCGTTCAGCTGCTTCTTCAGCAGATCGGAACTTTTCTTTCCAGCAGTCCTGTAGCTCGCACGCCCCGGGCCCCATCCCGCCCACTCGCCCCGCGCTGCGCTCTCTTCCTCACAGTAAAGAAAACATGGTCCAGACTTTCCCCTGGAACAGAGCAAAGTGCTGAACGAGGAGCCT
>NW_024498844.1:0-2180 GCF_017590055.1 Onychostruthus taczanowskii
CACTTTTGGGGCATTTTCTGCCATTTTTGGACAATTTTGTGTCATTTTGTGCCTCTCTTGGGGCCATTTTGTGTCACTTGGGACAATTTTTGGGCACTTTTGGCCAATTTTGAGCCATTTTCTGTCACTTTGGGGACACTGGAGGTGACTTATTGTCACTTTGGGGACATTTGGGGCAATTTTGGGCCATTTTTGGGCCATTTTGTGTCATTTTGGGGACATTTGGGACGATTTTTAGTCACTTTTGGGCCACTTGGTGTCACTTTGGGGCATTTTGTGTCATTTTGGGCCATTTTGGGGACATTGGAGGAGATTTTGGGGCATTTTAGGCCATTTGGGACAATTTTGGGATGGTTTTGTGTCATTTTGGGGACATTTGAGGTGATTTTTTGTCACTTTAGGGGCATTTTCTGTCCCTTTTTGGACCATTTTGGGGACATTTGAGGTCACTTTGGGGCCATTTTGTGTCACTTTGGGGCATTTTGTGTCACTTTTGGGGCCATTTGAGGTCACTTTGGGCCATTTTGTGTCACTTTGGGCCATTTTGGGTCATTTTGAGTCATTTTCTGTCACTTTTGGGCCATTTTGGGGCCATTTTCTGTCACTTTGTGGCCATTTTCTGTCACTTTTGGGGCATTTTGTGTCACCTTGGGGCCATTTTCGGGCCATTTTGTGTCACCTTGGGGCATTTTGTGTCATTTTGGGTCATTTTCTGTCACTTTTGGGGCATTTTTTTGTCACTTTGGGGCCATTTTGCCTCACACTGAGGGCCTTTTTGGTCACTTTTGGGGCATTTTGTGTCACTTTTGGGGCCATTTTGTGTCACTTTGGGTCATTTTCTGTCACTTTTGGACCATTTCAGGCCATTTTGGGACCATTTTGTGTCACTTTGGGTCATTTTCTGTCAGTTTTGGACCATTTCAGGCCGTTTTGGGGCCATTTTCTGTCACTTTTGGGGCATTTTTTGTCACTTTGGGGCCATTTTGGGGCCATTTTGTGTCACTTTGGGGCATTTTCTGTCACTTTTGGGCATTTTCTGTCACTTTTGGGGCTATTTTGGGTCATTTTGGGTCATTTTCTGTCACTTTTGGGCCATTTTCTGTCACTTTTGGGGCCATTTTGTGTCACTTTGGGGCATTTTCTGTCACTTTTGGGCATTTTCTGTCACTTTTGGGGCTATTTTGGGTCATTTTGGGTCATTTTCTGTCACTTTTGGGCCATTTTCTGTCACTTTTGGGGCCATTTTGTGTCACTTTGGGGCATTTTCTGTCACTTTGGGGCCATTTTGTGTCATTTTTTTCCCATTTTATGTCACTTTGGGCCATTTTTCGTCACTTTTGGGTCATTTTGTGTCACTTTTGGGGCATTTTGTGTCACTTTGGGGCCATTTTGGGGCCATTTTGTGTCACTTTTGGGGCATTTTCTGTCATTTGGGTCATTTTCTGTCACTTTTGGGGCATTTTCTGTCACCTTGGGGCCATTTTGTGTCACTTTTGGGGCATTTTGTGTCACTTTGGGGCCATTTTGGGGCCATTTTGTGTCACTTTCTATCACTTTTGGGCCTTTTTAGGGCCATTTTGTGTCACTGTTGTGGCCATTTTCTGTCACTTTTGGGGCATTTTCTGTCACTTTGGGGCCATTTTCTATCACTTTTGGGCCTTTTTAGGGCCATTTTGTGTCACTGTTGTGGCCATTTTATGTCACTTTTGGGCCGTTTAGAGTCACTTTTGGGCCGTTTAGAGTCACTTTTGGGCCATTTTGAGTCACTTTGGGGCCATTTTGAGTCACTTTGGGGCCATTTTCTATCACTTTTGGGCCTTTTTAGGGCCATTTTGTGTCACTGTTGTGGCCATTTTCTGTCACTTTTGGGGCATTTTTTTGTCACTTTGGGGCCATTTTGCCTCACACTGAGGCCATTTTGGGTCACTTTTGGGGCATTTTGTGTCACTTTGGGGCCATTTTGTGTCACCTTGGGGCATTTTCTGTCACTTTGGGGCCATTTTCTGTCACTTTTGGGGCATTTTTTGTCACTTTTGGGGCCATTTTGGGTCATTTTCTGTCACTTTTGGACCATTTCAGGCCATTTTGGGGCCATTTTCTGTCACTTTGGGGCATTTTGTGTCACTTTTGGGGCATTTTGTGGCCATTTTGCCTCACTTTGGGGCCATTTTGTGTCACTT
>NW_024498845.1:0-2398 GCF_017590055.1 Onychostruthus taczanowskii
CCTGCCAGTGACACCAGCCAGGCCAGCAGGATCTGAGGACAATGGGGACACTCAGCGGTGTCACCTGACACCCCCTGTCACCTACAGCCACCTACAGCCACCCCCTGTCACCCCCTGCCCCACGACACAGCCAGGCCAGTGGGACCTGGGGACAAAGGGGACATGGGGGCAGTCAGTAGTGTCACCTGTCACCCCCTGTCACCTACAGCCACCTAGACTCACCTATTGTCACCCCCTGTCACCTACAGCCACCTACAGCCACCTACAGTCACCCACTGTCACCCCCTGCACCGCGACACCAGCCAGGCCAGCGGGATCTGGGGACCACGGGACAGTGGAGTGTCACCTGGTGGCACCTGACACCCCCCTGGTGTCACCTGCCATCCCCTGTCACCTACAGCCACCTAGACTCACCTATTGTCACCCCCTGTCACCTACTGCCACCTACAGCCACCCCCTGTCACCCCGTGTCACCCTCTGCCAGGGACACCAGCCAGGCCAGCGGGATCTGGGGACCACGGGACAGTGGAGTGTCACCTGGTGGCACCTGACACCCCCCTGGTGTCACCTGGTGTCGCCTGACACCTCCTGTCTCCTACAGCCACCTATTGTCACCCCCTGCCAGTGACACCAGCCGGGCCAGCGGGATCTGGGGACAAAGGGACAGTCAGGGGTGGCACCTGGTGTCACCTGACACCCCCTGTCACCTACAGCCGCCTAGAGTCACCTATTGTCACCCCCTGTCACCTACTGCCACCTACAGCCACCCCCTGTCCCCCCGTGTCACCCTCTGCCAGGGACACCAGCCAGGCCAGCGGGATCTGGGGACCACGGGACAGTGGAGTGTCACCTGGTGGCACCTGACACCCCCCTGGTGTCACCTGGTGTCGCCTGACACCTCCTGTCACCTACAGCCACCTATTGTCACCCCCTGCCAGTGACACCAGCCAGGCCAGCGGGATCTGGGGACATGGGGACAGTCAGAGGTGGCACCTGGTGTCACCTGACACCCCCCTGGTGTCACCTGGTGTCGCCTGACACCTCCTGTCACCTACAGCCACCTATTGTCACCCCCTGCCAGTGACACCATTGTCCCCCCCCTTTTTGGGGACCCCAAACACATCGTCCCCCCTCTTTTAGGGTGCCCTATTTTTGGGGTACCAGTTTTTGGGGTACCCCGGTTTTTGGGGCACCGAATTTTTGGGGTTTCCCATTTTTATCATGCCCTGGTTTTGGGGTGCCCAGTTTTGGGGTTCCCCGGTTTTTGGGATGCCCGTTTTTGGGGTTCCCTGGTTTTGGGGTGCCCATTTTTGGGGTTCCCCAGATTTTGGGATGCCCGTTTTTGGGGTTCCCCAGATATTGGGATGCCCGTTTTTGGGGTTCCGATTTGTGGGGCTGTTGTCACCTATTGTCACCCGCTGTCACCCCCTGCCAGTGACACCATTGTCCCCCCCCTTTTTGGGGACCCCAAACACATCGTCCCCCCTCTTTTAGGGTGCCCTATTTTTGGGGTACCAGTTTTTGGGGTACCCCGGTTTTTGGGGCACCGAATTTTTGGGGTTTCCCATTTTTATCATGCCCTGGTTTTGGGGTGCCCAGTTTTGGGGTTCCCCGGTTTTTGGGATGCCCGTTTTTGGGGTTCCCTGGTTTTGGGGTGCCCATTTTTGGGGTTGCCCAGATTTTGGGATGCCCAGTTTTTGGGGTTCCCTGATTTTTGGGGTTCCCCAGTTTTTGGGGTTCTTTTTTCGGGGTTCCCAGATTTTTGGGGTGCCCAGTTTTTGGGGTTCCCCACTTTCAGAGTTTCCCAGTTTTTGGGGTTCCCTGATTTTTGGGGTTCCCAGATTTTCGGGGTTCCCATTTTCGGGGTGTCCATTTCTGGGGTTCCCCGATTTTTGGGGTTGTCCGTTTTTGGGGTTCCCGTTTTTGAGGTTCCTTTTTTGGGGTGCCCCACTTTCAGAGTTTCCCATTTTTGGGGTTCTCAGGTTTTTGGGGTTCTCAGATTTTCGGGGTGCCCAGTTCTTGGGCTTTTGGGGTGCCCAGTTTTTGGGGTTCCCATTTTTGGGGTTCTGGGGTTCCCCACTTTCAGAGTTTCCCATTTTCGGGGTTCCCCAGTTTTGGGGTTCCCCGTTTTCGGGGTTCCTTTTTTTGGGGTTCCCCACTTTCAGAGTTTCCCATTTTCGGGGTTCCTGTTTTTGGGGTTTCCAATTTTTGGGGTTCCCGTTTCCCATTTTTGGGGTGCCCAGATTTTTGGGGTTCCGGTTTTTGGGGTTCCCCACTTTCAGAGTTCCCCATTTTCGGGGTGCCCATTTCTGGAGTTCCCTGATTTTTGGGGTTCCCGTTTTCGGGGTTCCTGATTTTCGGGGTGCCCAGGTTTTGGGGCTCCCATTTTCGGGGTTCC
>NW_024498846.1:0-2394 GCF_017590055.1 Onychostruthus taczanowskii
GGGTTTTTTTGGGGATTTTTGGGCTCCGCGCTCACCCCGGGCCGGCCTCGCTCCCCGCCGGCGCTTGGCGATGACGTCATCGGGCCGCGCCGGGAGGCGGAGCCTCCTCCGACCAATCCCCGTGCTCTCTGTGCGGCACGCCCCCTCTTAGGCCACGCCCACGCGAAAACAGCGCCTCCTTCTGTTTTGTGGTTTTGCGCCTGCGCGGTCTCCATGGAGACAGCGCTGCCGCGGGGCATCATGGGATAGCACCGCCATTACAGCGCCGAAAACCTCGGAATTTTTTACCGATTTTGGCGGATTTATCCCCAATTAAATCCCCTAAAACGTTGAGATTTGTCCGCGTCCCCCACCCGGGAAATCCGCGGGGTTTGTCCTCGTTTTACAGCGCGGAAAATCCCGGGGCAGGTCGCTCTTTAAAGCGCGGAGGATCTTGGGATATATTCCCCTCGAAACGCGCGGTGGATCATGGGATTTATCCCCCCCTTTCTTGAGGCAAAGCATTGTGGGATTTATCCCCCCCAAACGCGCGGGGGATTCTGGGATTTATCCCCCCTTTCTTGATGCAAAGCATAATGGGATTTATCCCCCCAAAACGCGCGAAGGATTCTGGGATTTATTCCCCTTTCTTGACGCAATGCGTTGTGGGATTTATCCCCCCAAAACGCGCGGGGGATTCTGGGATTTATCCCCCCTTTCTTGATGCAAAGCATAATGGGATTTATCCCCCCAAAACGCGCGGGGGATTCTGGGATTTATTCCCCCTTCTTGACGCAAAGCGTTGTGGGATTTATCCCCCCAAAACGCGCGGGGGCTGTCGGGATTTATCCCCCCCAATGAAACCACGTGACCATGTTGGGGTTCAGGATTTATTCGGGATTTTTTTGGGGGATCCCAAAAAATTTTGGGGAATTTTTGGGGATGGAATTTGGGGGAAATCGGGGCTGATTCGGCTCCGGATGCCCAAATTTGGGGGTTTTGGGGGAAAAGGGGATGGGGAGCCTCCAAATTTGGGATTTTTTGGGGATTTTGGGAGATTTTTGGGATTTTTTGGAGATTTTTTGGGGTATTTTTGGGATTTTTTAAAATATTTTCAGGATATTTTGGGGTCATTTTTGGGATAAATTTTGGGATAATTTTGGGGATAATTTCAGGATATTTTTTTGGATATTTTTGGGTAATTTTTGGGATATTTTTGGGGTTTTTTTGGGTTATTTTGGGGATAATGCAATTTTTGGGATTTTTGGGGTAATTTTTGGGATATTTTTGGAGTTTTTTGGGGATATTTCTTTTATTTTTTGGGATATTTTTGGGTTATTTTTGGGGATATTTTTGGAATTTTTTGGGGTATTTTTTGGGATATTTTTGGGATATTTTTGGGATATTTTTGGGGATGCTTTCGAGATATTTTCAGGATATTTTGGAAATTTTTTTTTAAATATTTTTGGGATATTTTTAGAAGATTTTTGGGATTTTTTTGGGATATTTTGGGGATATTTTGGGGATATTTTCGGGATATTTTTGGGGATATTTGGGGGATTTTTTGGGATTTTTTTGAGGCTATTTTCGGGATATTTTCAGGATATTTTTGGGATATTTTCGGGATAATTTTGGGATATTTTTGTGACATTTTTGGGATATTTTCAGGATATTTTCGGGATATTTTTGGGGATAATTTGGGGATTTTTTGGGATTTTTTTGGGATATTTTCGGGATATTTTCAGGATATTTTGGGGATTTTTAAAAAATTTTTTGGGATATTTTTTGGGTTGATTTTGTGATATTCTCGGGATATTTTCAGAATATTTTGGGATATTTTTGGGGCTATTTTGGGATATTTTCGGTACATTTTTGAGTTATTTTGGGGATAATTTTGAGGTATTTTTGCGATATTTTGGGGATATTTTTGGGGATAATTTGGGGATTTTTGGGGGTTTTTGGGGGCTGATTTTGGGATATTTTCAGGACATTTTTGGGATATTTTTGTGACATTTTTGGGATTTTTTCAGGATAATTTTTGGGATAATTTGGGGATTTTTTGGGTTTTTTGGGGGGCTATTTTCGGGATATTTTCAGGATATTTTCGGGATATTTTTGGGATATTTTGGGGATTTTTAAAATTTTTTTTGGGATATTTTTTGGGTTAATTTTGGGATATTTTTGGGATATTTTCAGGACACTTTTGGGATATTTTTAGGATATTTTCAGGATAATTTGGGGATATCTTCAGGATATTTTTGGGGATATTTTTGTGAAATTTTTGGGATATTTTTGGGGATAATTTTGGGATATTTTCAGGATATTTCTGGGATATTTTCAGGATATTTTCAGGATATTTTTGGGGATATTTTCAGGTAATTTTCAGGTTATTTTCAGGATATTTCTGGGATATTT
>NW_024498847.1:0-1487 GCF_017590055.1 Onychostruthus taczanowskii
GGATTTTGGGGAGATTTTGGGGGTTTTGGGTGATTTTTGGGTTTTTTGGGGTGATTTTTGGGGTGATTTTTGGGGATTTTGGTTTTTTGGGTGATTTTTGGGGTGAATTTTGGGAGATTTTTGGGGATTTTGGGTGATTTTTGGGGTGAATTTTGGGGATTTTGGGGTGAATTTTTGGTTTTTTTTGGTGATTTTGGGTTTTTTTGGTGATTTTGGGTGATTTTTGGTGATTTTGGGGTGATTTTGGGTGATTTTGGGGTGAATTTGGGGTTTTTTGGGGTGATTTTGGGTTTTTTTGGGGTGATTTTGGGGCATTTTGGTGCTGGGGTGAATTTGGGGGGTTTTGGGTCACCTGGGCCCCGCAGCTCGGCGCTCTCCGAGTCCGAGGGGGGGTCGGGGTCGTCCCTGGGGGAAAAATGGGGAAAGTTGGGAAAAAATGGGAAAAATGGGAAAAAAAGGGGAAAAATGGGAAAAATGGGAAAAAGGGGAAAAGGGGAAAATGGGAAAAAATGGGAAAATGGAAAATAAAAGAGAAGAAAGGGGGAAAAGAGGAAAAAATGGGAAAAATGGAAAAAATGGGAAAAATGGGAAAAAAAGGGAAAAAGGGAAAATGGAAAATAAAAGAGAAGAAAGGGGAAAAAGAGGAAAAAATGGGAAAAAAAGGGAAAAAAGGGAAAAAGGGAAAAATGGGAAAAAGGGGAAAATGGGGAAAATGGGAAAAAATGGGAAAATGGAAAATAAAAGAGAAGAAAGGGGGAAAAGAGGAAAAAATGGGAAAAATGGAAAAAATGGGAAAAAGGGGAAAAAGGGGAAAAAAGGGAAAAATGGGGAAAATGGGAAAAATGGGGAAAAAGGAAAAATGGGAAAAAATGGGAAAAAAAGGGAAAAAATGGGAAAAATGGGAAAAAGGGGAAAATGGGAAAAAGGGAAAAAGGAGAAAATGGAAAATAAAAGAGAAGAAAGGGGAAAGTGGGAAAAAAATGGGAAAAAAAGGGAAAAATGGGAAAAAAATGGAAAATAAATTGGAAAAAAATGGAAAATCAAGACAGGAAAATGGAAAATAAAGGAAAAAAAATGAAAATAAAGGAAAGAAATTGAAAATAAATTGGAAAAATTGGAAAATAAAGAAAAAAAAGGAAAATAAAGTGGAAAAATGAGGAAAAAATGGGAAAGTAAGGCAAAAAAAGGCGGGAAAAGGGAAATAAAGATAAAAAAAGGAAAAATAAAGATTAAAAAGGGAAATAAAGATAAGGGGAGGGTGGGGTGGAAAATCAAGACAGGAAAATGGAAAATAAAGGAAAAAAAATGAAAATAAAGGAAAGAAATTGAAAATAAATTGGAAAAATTGGAAAATAAAGAAAAAAAAGGAAAATAAAGTGGAAAAATGAGGAAAAAATGGGAAAGTAAGGCAAAAAAAGGCGGGAAAAGGGAAATAAAGATAAAAAAAGGAAAAATAAAGATTAAAAAGGGAAATGAAGATAAGGGGA
>NW_024498847.1:3794-6465 GCF_017590055.1 Onychostruthus taczanowskii
GGGGAGATTTCGGGGGATTTTGGGGAGATTTCGGGGGATTTCGGGGAGATTTCGGGAGATTTCTGGGAGATTTCGGGGGATTTTGGGGAGATTTCGGGGGATTTTGGGGAGATTTCGGGGGATTTTGGGGAGATTTCGGGCGATTTCGGGGAATTCTCCGGAGATTTCGGCGATTCCGGGGAGAGTCCGGGAGATTTTGGGGCAAATTCTGCCGATTTTGGGGCGGTTTCGTGAATTTTCGGGGAGTTTTGGGGCAATTTCGGAGAGATTTCCGCCCACTTGGAGCCAATTTCCAGCGATTTTCGGGCAAATTCTGCCGATTTTGGGGCAAATTCTGCCGATTTTGGGGCGCTTTCGTGAATTTTCGGGGAGATTTCCGCCCACTTGGAGCCGATTTCCAGCGATTTTGGGGCAAATTCTGCCGATTTTGGGGCGGTTTCGTGAATTTTCGGGGAGTTTTGGGGCAATTTTGGGGAGATTTCCGCCCACTTGGAGCCGATTTCCAGCGATTTTGGGGCAAATTCTGCCGATTTTGGGGTGATTTCCTGATATTTTGGGGCAAATTCTGCCGATTTTGGGGCAATTTCCTGATATTTTGGGGCAAATTCTGCCGATTTTGGGGCGACTTCTTGATATTTTGGGGCGATTTCCTGATATTTTGAGGAATTTTCTGCCGATTTCAGGTGAAATTCCGGCGGGTTTGGGGCAATTTCCGCCAATTTGGAGCCGATTTCCGCCAATTTCGAGGCGTTTTCAGCCGATTTTGGGCAAAACTCGAGTGGATTTGGGGGAATTTTGAGCGATTTTGGGTTTGGGGCAATTTCAGCCGATTTTGGGTCCATCTCAGTCAGTTTTGTGCCAATTTCCAGCGATTTTGGGGCGTTTTCAGCCCATTTTGGGGCAATTTCTGTCAATTTTGAGGCGTTTTCTGCCCACTTCGGGAAAATTTCTGCCGATTTTGGGCCAATTTCTCCCAATTTTGGGGCATTTTCAACCCATTTTGGGGTGTTTTCTGTCCATTTCGAGCAAATTTCTCCCAATTTTGGGGCATTTTCTGCCCACTTTGAGGCATTTCCCACCCATTTTGTGCTAACTTCAGTCAATTTGGGGCCAATTTCCCCCAATTTCGGGTCATTTTCAGCCCATTTTGGGCCAATTTCTGCCGATTTTGAGCCAATTCCTCCCAATTTCGGGTCATTTTCAGCCCATTTTGTGCCAATTTCTCCCAATTTTGTGCCAATTTCTCCCAATTTCAGGTCATTTTCTGCCCATTTTGTGCCAATTTCTCCCAATTTCGGGCCAATTTCTCCCAATTTCGGGCCATTTTCTCCCCATTTTGTGCCATTCGGGTCATTTTCAGCCCATTTTGTGCCAATTTCTCCCAATTTTGTGCCAATTTCTCCCAATTTCGGGTCATTTTCAGCCCATTTTGTGCCAATTTCTCCCAATTTTGTGCCAATTTCTCCCAATTTCGGGTCATTTTCAGCCCATTTTGTGCCAATTTCTCCCAATTTCGGGCCGATTTTTCCCAATTTCGGGTCATTTTCAGCCCATTTTGTGCCAATTTCTCCCAATTTCGGGCCGATTTTTCCCAATTTCGGGTCATTTTCCGCCGATTTTGAGCCAATTTCTCCCAATTTCAGGGCGTTTTCCTCCCATTTTGGGCTGATTTCTGCCGATTTTGTGCCAGTTTCTCCCAATTTTGGGCCGATTTCTCCCAATTTCAGGTCATTTTCCGCCCATTTTGTGCCAATTTCTCCCAATTTTGAGCCAATTTCTCCCAATTTCGGGTCATTTTCAGCCCATTTTGTGCCAATTTCTCCCAATTTCAGGTCATTTTCTGCCCATTTTGTGCCAATTTCTCCCAATTTCGGGTCATTTTCAGCCCATTTTGTGCCAATTTCTCCCAATTTCAGGTCATTTTCTGCCCATTTTGTGCCAATTTCTCCCAATTTCGGGGCGTTTTCCTCCCATTTTGGGCTGATTTCCGCCGATTTTGAGCCAATTTCTCCCAATTTCGGGCCGATTTCTCCCAATTTCGGGTCATTTTCCGCCCATTTTGTGCCAATTTCTCCCATTTTCGTGCCGATTTTTCCCAATTTCGGGTCATTTTCAGCCCATTTTGTGCCGATTTCTCCCAATTTCGGGTCCTTTTCAGCCCATTTTGTGCCAATTTCTCCCATTTTCGTGCCGATTTTTCCCAATTTCGGGTCATTTTCAGCCCATTTTGTGCCGATTTCTCCCAATTTCGGGTCCTTTTCAGCCCATTTTGTGCCAATTTCTCCCATTTTCGTGCCGATTTCTCCCAATTTCGGGTCCTTTTCAGCCCATTTTGTGCCAATTTCTCCCATTTTCGTGCCGATTTCTCCCAATTTCGGGCCGATTTCTCCCAATTTCGGGTCATTTTCCTCCCATTTTGTGCCGATTTCTCCCATTTTCGTGCCGATTTCCCCCAATTTCCCCCCCGCTCTCCCGCCCCTCCCCGCCCACGTCGCCGCCTCCTGTCGCGACAGCGCGGGGGGCGGGGCGGGCTCCCCTCCCCCCCTCTCGGCCGCCGCCCGCGCCACCTCGGCCTCGAAATGTTCCAGAAAGTTCCGCGCGAAGCGGCGCGAGAAGGCGGCGGCGGCGCCGGGCCCGCCCAGCTGCGGCTGCGCCGCGACAAAGTCGCGAT
>NW_024498848.1:0-2391 GCF_017590055.1 Onychostruthus taczanowskii
GAAACCCAGGGTTGGGTTTTTTTGCTGCATCTTAGTTATTTGTGTATTTTGTGGGACTGAATCGCGGTGTTTTGGGGGTTTACACAGGCACCAGATTCCCAGTGACTTCCAGAGTGTGGAGGCACAGGGAACAGCATTGGAACTGTAATAGCTCAGGGCAAAGGTGACCAGGGCCAGAGAGAGTCACCCCTCTGAGGATAATTGTGCCACAACACTGGAGAGGGACTTGGGCAGGAGGAATCCCATTACCCAATATGCTCATACCTTATGTTTTTCCCCAAAACAGGATTTCCCATTCCCAGACCTTGGCCGAATGGAGGGGGTGGCTGTAAAGAAAAGGAAGATGGCCTGGGACATGCAGGCAGGTGAGGAGGAAGGCAGTTCCCCTTTCCCCCTCTCTCCTGTTCTATCTCCCAGCCCAGCATGGCCCCTGGCTGAAAGACAACCTCGCTGCTAACGCCGTCCTGCTGGGGATGCATGGGGGGGGTCTCCTTCTCCTTCCCTATGGTACAGAGGCAAATCCAATCCTCTCCTTGTCTTTCCTCCACCAGACAAGGAGCTGAGGATGGAGACCAGGGAGGACAAATCCCCACAGCAGAACCTCATGGCAGAGGCTGTTCTGAGCAATGCAACAGGGCAGAAATCCAAGGGGGAGGAAAAGCCTCAGAGATCCTGCAGGAGGAGGGCCTGCAAATCCAGCCCAGGGTGCTCTGAGGGGCAAAGACCCCCCCTGTTCCAGAGCTTCAGGCAGAACTCAGACCTGGTCTCCCATTAGCAGCTTCATGATGGGGAGAAGCCCTACAAGTGCTTGGAGTGTAGGAAGAGCTTCTGGCAGAGCTCCCACCTGATCCGCCACCAGATGATCCACACCGGGGAATGGCCCTATGAGTGTGGGGAGTGGGGGAAGAGCTGCAGCTCAGAACTCGTCATCCACCGGCGCATCCACACTGGGGAGAGGCCCTACGAGTGTGCCCAGTGTCAGAAGAGGTTTCCCACTAGCTCCAGTCTCCTCATGCATCAGCGGATTCACAGAGAGGAGAGGCCCTTCCGCTGTCCCAGCTGTGGGAAGGGCTTCAAGTACAACTCCGACCTCGTCAAGCACCAGCGCATCCACACTGGAGAGAGGCCCTATGAGTGCCCCACGTGTGGGAAGAGGTTTCAGACCAGCTCTAGTCTCCTCATGAATGAAAGAATTCACACGGATGAGAGGCCCTTCCGCTGCCCTGACTGCAGGAAGGGCTTCAAGCAAAACTCCACCCTCATCACCCACTGGCGCATCCACACTGGGGAGAGGCCCTACGAGTGTTCCCAGTGTGGGAAGAGCTTCACAGAGAGCTCTGCCTTGACCAGACACCAACAGAGTCACAGTTAAGGGAAGCCCTGCAAGAGCCCCAATTGCTTTGGAAGATCTTCGTGCACTGCTCCAGCTTCATCCCCCATTAAAGAGCCCACCTTGCGAAGAGCCCTGGTGATCCATGTTCACTATGATCCATGCTGGGAAGACACCTGTCCCTTTTCCTGCCCCTGCCAATGGCATGATGTGGGATCGAAGAACATGAGGTTCTGGCCGTGGCTGTGTCATTACATTCACTCCCACCTCAGGTCATTGCCAGGGGCAGGAAAGGGACTTTTTCTCCCAACAAGGAGAAGGGTGTCCTTTTAGGCAGGGTTAAGTATGTGGCCAGGAAGAGCCAGTTGTTGATGTTGTAGTTTCCTCTCTTAATTGTTCTTCTTATCCCATCTGTTATCAATATGGTTTCTGTTCTTGTTTCTTCATTGTCACGTTGCTGTTCTCAATAAATTGTTCTTATCCCAGCCCCGGATCTTTGCCTTTTGTGGTTTCCATGGGAGGCGGGAGGGCAGCGAGCACTGGGATCATGTGCTTTTCTTTCTTATGGGAGAAAAACCACCCATCTGGATCAGGCACCCATGGCCAAAATTTGTGAATCTGCCTCCATCCATCTTTGCCAGGTGCCCATGGCCAAAATTGGGATTGCACCTCCAAAATTCCATATATCCAAGGATTGCTCTGAAGTGAAATCTGCCTGGACAGACAGGCCTGGCTGCCCTTGGCCTCTTGGGGGCTGCCTCTCACCCGCCTTTAAACACTGTGGCTTGGTGCTTTCCTTCCTATGTAAAAGAACCATATTTCTTCTCAGGGTGTCTGTGGTCAAAGTTGAGATTCCTCCTCCCAAATTCCATATATCCAAGGATTCCTCCATGACAAAAGCTCTGTGATCACAAAAGAGTTTGTTCAGAGAAAGAGAGTAGAGTAATGAGACCCTGTGCCTCAGGGAGAGCAGAAGAAGATCTCGGTTCCCAGAGATGAAGATGTTTTCAGAAATAGATTAAGAGAACCTTGGCTTTTATACAGCTCATCTTGTAATGAGT
>NW_024498849.1:0-2387 GCF_017590055.1 Onychostruthus taczanowskii
CTCAAATAAGCATTCAGAATAGCTGCTATAGAGACAAAAAGTGTCAAGAAATTGAATACCTTACCTAGACTATCAGAAAACCCATCTGCAATAAGACTCCTAAAGGTGGAAGAGCAACGAGTGCCAATTGCCACCTCGACAGTGCACCGCCGACAATACAAAACTAATCGAAATGCCGTAATCCCCATCCACAAAATAATCCGCAAGCTGAAAAAACAAGAAGTAGTCAGCAAGACCCATTCACCTTTCAACAGCCCCATCTGGCCGGTGCGTAAATCTAAAAGAGAATAAAGATTGACTGTAGACTACCGTGCATTGAATAAAGTGACTCCACCACTGAGCACTACTGTACCAAACATGCTAGAACTCCAGTATAAGCTAAAGTCCAAAACAACGAAGTGGTATGCCACTATCGACATTGCCAATGCATTTTTCTCCATTCCGCTGGCAGCAGAATGCAAGCCTCAGTTTGCCTTCACCTAAAGAGGCGTGCAGTACACTTAAAACCGGCTACCCCAGGGGTGGAAGCACAGTCCTACCATCTGCCATGAACTAATCCAAAGTACACTAAAAAAAAGTGAAGCTCCAAAACATCTGCAATATATTGATGACATCATTGTATGGAGGAAGACGGCAGCAGAAGTGTTTGAGAAAGGAAAGAAAATCATCCAAATTCTCCTGAAAGCCGGCTTTGCCATCAAGAAGAGCAAAGTCAAAAGACCTGCTCAAGAAATCCAGTTTCTAAGAGTCAAGTAGCAAGATGGACGGCGTCAGATTCCCACCGATGTCATCAACAAGATCACAGCAATGTCTCCACCATCCAACAAGAAAAAAACACAAGCTTTCCTAAGTACCATAAGTTTTTGGAGAATACACATTCCTGAGTACAGTCAGATCGTAAGCCCTCTCTATCTAGTCACCCGTAAGAAAAACACTTTCCACTGGGGCCCTGAGCAACAACAAACCTTTGTCCAAATTAAGCAAGAAATCGCTCATGCAGTAGCTCTTGGCCCAGTCAGGACAAGACCAAATGTGAAGAATATGCTCTACTCTGCAGCCAAAAACCATAGTTTGTCCTAGAGCCTGTAGCAAAAAGTGCCTGGGGAGACTCGAAGCCGACCACTAAGATTTTGGAGTCGAAGCTACAGAAAGTCTGAAGCCAACTATACTCCAACAGAAAAAGAAATTTTAGCAGCCTATGAAGGAGTCCAAGCTGCTTCAAAAGTAATAAGCACTAAAACACAACTCCTCCTAGCACCCCGATTACCAGTACTGGGGTGGATGTTCAAAGCAAAAGTTCCCTCTACCCACCATGCCACCAGTGCTACATAGAATAAGTGAATTACTCTCATAACACAGCGCGCCCATATTGAAAAGCTGAATCGCCCTAGGATTCTAAAAATAATTACAAACTGGCCAAAAAGTGAAAACTTCAGTCTCACTAATAAAAAAGAACAAAAAGTGACACGTGCTGAAGAAGCTCCTCCATATAACCAACTGCCAGCGGAAGAAACAAGATACGCTCTTTTTACTGATAGTTCCTGTCGCATAGTAAGAATGAATCAAAAGTGGAAAGCAACTGTATGAAGCCCCACACGACAGGTCGCAGAGGCCACTAAAAAAAAAAGTGGATCAAGCCAACTTACTAAGCTCAAAGCTGTTCAACTAACCTTAGACATTGCTGAAAAAGAGAGGTAGCCAAAGCTCTACCTCTACACTAATTCATAGATGGTAGCCAATGCTCTGTAAGGATGGCTAAAAAAGTGGAAAAAGGCTAATTGGCAGCGTAGAGGAAAACCAATTTAGGCTGCTGAAGAGTGGAAAGACATAGCTGCCAAGGTAAGAAAGCTACCTGTGAAGGTCCGCCATATAAATGCCCATGTCCCCAAAAGTAAAGCTAATAAAAAGCACAAAAACAATGAGCAAGTAGACCAGGCTTCAAAGATAAAAGTGTCCAAAATAAACCTAGATTAGAAGCACAAGAGAGAGTTATTCCTAGCTCGATAAACCCATGATGCCTCAAGTCATCAAAGTAAAAATGCCACGTATAAGTGGGCACAAGACCAAGAAGTGGATTTAACCATAGACAATATTTCTCAAGTTATCCATGACTATAAGACGTGTGCTGCCATCAAACAGGCCAAAAAAGTAAAGCCCTTATAGTATAGTAAGCAGTAGTCCAAATACAAGTATAGAGAAACCTAGCAGATTGACTACATCACACTGCCCCAAACACGCCAAGGCAAGCGCTATGTGCTCACAATAGTAGAAGCCACCACAAGGTAGTTAGAGACCTACCCTGTGCCTCATGCTACGGCCCGGGGGTTGTTTTTGCTCAGGGACCAAATTGCACATGGTAAATAATGCAAAAAGATGGAAAAACACAA
>NW_024498850.1:0-2386 GCF_017590055.1 Onychostruthus taczanowskii
GGGTTTGGGGTGCCTAAGTGGCGTTTTGGGGGGTTTGAAGCGGTTTTGGTGTCCCTGGATGGGGTTTTAGGGGGATTCTGGGGGTTTTGGGGATCCCAGCCAGGGGTTTAGGGAGGTTTTGGGGTGGCTTTGGGACGCTTGAGTGGAGCTTGGTGGGGTTTGGGGGAGTTTTAGGGGGGTCCTGCGTGGGGTTGGTGAGGGGTTTGGGAGTTTTGGGGTCCCTGGATGACGTTGGGGAGGTGTTTGCCGTTCCTTTAGGGGAGTTTTGGGGAGTTCAGAGGGAATTTCAGGGAGCCTGGGTGGGTTTTGGGGGGATTTAGGGGACTTTGGGGGGGTCTCTGGAGGACCGCCACACGCCCCGCCGCCAGGAGGCGCCCTTGCGCATGAGTGCGCGCCCGATCTGTCTGGAACCACTTCCGGGACTACTTCCCCATCTCGGTGATCCTGGGAAGGAAATGGCGGGAAGTTGGGGTGGTTTTTTTTTTGGGGAAATGGGGATTTTTTGGGGGGATTCTGGAAGTTTTGGGGGTCCCAGCGTGGAGTTTAGGGTGTCTGAGTGGAGTTTTGGGGGGTTTTGGGGTCCCTGGATGGGGTTTTAGGGGCTCTTGGGGGGTCCCTGGCGGACCCCCACACGCCCTGCCGCTAGGGGGCGCCCTTGCGCATTGAATTCCCAACCCCTAAATTCCCAAAAAATAAAAATAATTTTTTAAAAAATCAAAAATATCCCAAAGTCCCAATTCCCAAAACCTCCACAAAACGAAAAAATCCCAAAAGCTAAAAAAATCCCTTAAAAAAAAAAAAATCCCTCAGAAAATCCCAAAAAATTCAAAAAAAAAAACCAAAAGTTTTGGGGGTCCCAGCGTGGAGTTTAGGGTGTCTGAGTGGAGTTTTGGGGGGTTTTGGGGTCCCTGGATGGGGTTTTAGGGGCTCTTGGGGGGTCCCTGGCGGACCCCCACACGCCCTGCCGCTAGGGGGCGCCCTTGCGCATTGAATTCCCAACCCCTAAATTCCCAAAAAATAAAAATAATTTTTTAAAAAATCAAAAATATCCCAAAGTCCCAATTCCCAAAACCTCCACAAAACGAAAAAATCCCAAAAGCTAAAAAAATCCCTTAAAAAAAAAAAACCCCCACAAAATCCCCAAAAAAATCCAAAAAAAAAACAAAAAAAAAAAAAAAAAAAAAAAAAAAAAAAAAAAAAAAACCCAAAATTCCCAAAGAAATCCCAAAAATTCCCAAAAAACCCCGAAATAAATTGAATTTTGCCGCTGCCCCGTTCGGGTTCCACCTGCACGGAGCCTTTGGGAATTTCTGCTGCACAAAATCCCCCCAAAAATCCAGAAATTATAAATAAACGCCTAAAAATTCGAAATAGAATCTCAAAATTAGAAATAAATATCCAAAAATTAAGAATAAATCCCAAAAAAATAAAAATAAATCGAAAAAAATGCAAAAAAATGGGGACAAAATCATTAAAAATCGCCAAAAAAAGCCATAAAATCACCAAAAATTCCCAAAAAAATCCCCAAAATTCAAAATGAAGCCTCAGAATTCCTCAAAAAAAAATCCCTAAATTAAAAAAACCCGCAAAAATAAAATTAAAACCTCAAAATTAAAAATATAACCCCACATTTGCCCCACAAAAAATCCCCAAAAATCCTCCTGAAATCCCCCCAGAAATAAAAGAATAAATCCTAAGAAAACCCCATAAATCATCAAAAATTCCCCAAAAATCCCCCCAAAAATCCAGAAATTGTAAATAAACGCCTAAAATTCAAAATAGAATCTCAAAATTAAAAATAAATCCCCAAAAATTAAGAATAAATCCCAAAAAAAAATAAAAATAAATCGAAAAAAATGCAAAAAAATGGGAAAAAATCATTAAAAATCGCCAAAAAAACCCCATAAAATCACCAAAAATTCCCAAAAAAATCCCCAAAATTCAAAATGAAGCCTCAGAATTCCTCAAAAAAAAATCCCTAAATTAAAAAAACCCGCAAAAATAAAATTAAAACCTCAAAATTAAAAATATAACCCCACATTTGCCCCACAAAAATTCCCCAAAAATACCCCCATAAATCATCAAAAATTCACCAAAAAATCCAGAAATTATAGATAAACGCCTAAAATTAAAAATAGAATCTCAAAATTAAAAATAAATCCCCAAAAATTAAGAATAAATCCCCTCAAAATAAAAATAAATTAAAAAATGCAAAAAAATTGCAAAAAAAATCGCCAAAAAATCCACAAAAATTCCCAAAAAAATCCCCCAAAATTCAAAATGAAGCCTCAGAATTCCTCCAAAAATCCCTAAATTTGAAAACCCCGCAGAAATACCAATAAAACCGCAAAATTAAAGGTATAACCCCACATTTTCTCCACAAAAA